>NW_024541746.1:0-14055 GCF_016758755.1 Suillus discolor
CAATCCTGTTGAGCCTTGAAGGATGCGACGCGTTCCCTCGTGCTTGAATTGTAAATTTGGATATTGTTGTTTGCTGCGATGGCAAGAAGTTCTCCAGACGGTGAATACCGTATGCAGTTCATATTTTTATCACACTGGATTGGATCTCCTTGCTGCTGCCAGGTTTTAGTGTCCCACAGCTTCGTCGTTTTGTCATATGCACTAGTGGCTAGCACTGTGCCATCGGGAGACAAATCCAGCGAAGAGATGCAAAGGGAGTGGGCTTTGATTTTGGCGAGTAATTTGCCAGTTTCTCCATGCCAGACGATGACCTTTCCGTCCCAATCACCGCTTGCTATCAATTGCCCATCTCGTGATATCGCCAAGCTCCGCACCTCCCTACTATGCCCCTCCATCTTCTTCAAGACAACAGCTGTCTTCAAGTCCCATAACCGAAGCGTCCTGTCCATGGAGCCCGCCGTAACCATACGTCGTTGATCGGGGAAAACTGCGACTGCGCTTACGCGTTCTTTATGACCTTTAAACTCTCGCAAGGGTGTGGTGGTTGAAGTGAGTTTCCACATTTTACTGGAGGTGTCAAGGTAGACTTTGGAGGGATTATGTCTTTCTCTAGGCTGCAGAGGTGGGTGTTTTATACGTTTTACGTACTTCACTGCCTCAAACCGATAAACGCTCAGGGCCAAGCTTGAGGGTTTTTAAATTCCAATGTCTGTCCTTTGCAGGACAATGCGTTCTAGTCTAATCTCAAGGGACCCCCAAGTGTCGCTATCGTGTCTCGAGTGCGCGAATGCCCTGGTGTGAGGCGTACCCCCAGGGCCAGTCCGCCATTCCCGTTTGAGTCTTAATAGGGGTGAGTGCTCAAAGTGGCTCGCAGTTTTCACATGACTTGTTTTGTAATGCAGCCACACGCTTCACTAGCAACTTGAAGTACCCTGACTACCATTGTACTATGTACAATGTCTCCATCGACACAAGTAACTGATCATCAACTGGCCCCGCAGTACCTCAAAAATCGTCTGTGTCTTGTCTCAGATCTCTTGTTTTACTAGACTATACACTCGAAGTAGTGAAGTGTTATATCTAATCCCATCATAATGGAACTGATGAGATTTTGAAGGATCGCCGTTAGCACAATCAAGGAAAATGACAATTTCAGCCTGACTCCCCACATCGGTGAAATACTTGCTGTACAGTGTTATCTGTGTCACCCAATTACCAGTTTTTAACGACACTCGGTTTCTAAAGGAAGGTGGGTTGCAATGGACCTCAGCTCCTCACGGCGAAAAAAAAATCTTTCAAGGTAGCAACGCAAGCCTCACTGTAGAATGGGTGTGTGCCCCGACCGATTTCGAGGATAAGTATGATAATTGATATCGCCTCTAATGTGTTCCAACAGGCTGAGCCAACTCAGACTCAACCTTTTTCTTGGTCAAGAATGGCTCAGAATATGAGAAAACCAAACTTGCTCTATGTTGGTCGACCACGGCGATACACACACGTCTACTCACTGTCAATTGGAGCAGACTCCCCTATGCTACTTCTCAGTACGACACCTCATGTAGAAAGGATCAAACACCCACGATCAATGGACAGCTATATGTACAAGCCTACTCCAGCAGTGGCAGAACAGATGGGTGCGTTTGTACGTGTTTTTCAACAAGGATTACCTAAATCTCATCTCGTTGTTTCCAGTGGGAAAGCCGATGAAATCGAACAATTTGCGCAGTTGCTTTGTTCTCGCGGTCTATAGCTGTGGCGGATCTCCCCAAGGTGTGTTATCGATATGACAACTGCATTCATGCTTTATACCCAACAAAATGGATTGACGAGGCTTGAGAAGCCCTTCTAATCTTGAGTTGGGAGAATGAAGTGCCACAATATCCTGGGGGTGTAATATAACATTATGTCGGGCGGCGGCCATCTTCTTCAATGGTCTCGAGAAGTCCTCGACGTTGTTCATGATTCCTAATGCGGGTGTATATGAAAATAAAGTTGAAAACCTATGCAGACAATGCTGAGTGGCAAAAGGAGTGAGAGCAAAGTTGAAGGAGAAAATAAGGAGGTGTGCATCGTGTACTCAGCGCAGGGTGACAGATAGATGCGGCCGCCAGAGGAATGGATGTTGGGCCTCGGGTGTAACAGGGTAGATGCACCATGCCGTGAGAGCCTGAGAGCGGACCACAGTTCACGTCGTCACGAGCACGAATCAGCAGCTTAGGTGCGACACGCAGGGCTGCGGTCCTGGGTAAGTGAGGGGTAGTGCGCCACAGTGTAGGACGGTGCAGGGAGTTGCATTAGGGGGTGATGGTTTACTGTTAAGAGGCCTGTAGGATGACTCAGAGTTCTAGCTCCGACTGTGGGAGAACGAAGGACTCAGCGGGTGCGCGAGGGCGCCGTCTGCCTTCATATAATTCATCTTAACGAGAGCACGACAAATGGCGTTGATCGAACTGGGCATGATTAATAGCCCAGCCGATCTACCTGTTTTCGCACAGTCCTTGTGAGTAAGCTGAGCGTTGTCGCAGATAACTTCGGCTAATCAATAACTAGTGCTCGTAAGTCAAGCGAAGACCAGAACGAGATACTTGCAAGACTGGACGAACATGTCCGCGGTTGTTCTTGAATACTGCTAGCCCACGATCCAAACGTAACATTTCCCGCACTGACATTAGCTCGAGTTGAGACCTTGGACGTCTTGGCAGGTCTTGACCCAAACATTACCAGCGTATACATAGCAATCGATCAGTCCTATTACGGTACCAACAGGTTTACACTCCGTTCGTGGACTAGTGACTTCCATGTCTATGGTAGTGAGGCGCACTGCAATCAGTGATGAGGACATTTCAGGACTAGTTGTCGTACGTAGACAGTATGTTAGAGATAAGTAATAGGAGTAGAAGAACCAGTGACATTTCAGAATTCGAGCTTCAAGACTTTAACCAGTGACATATAAATCCACATTAAAACTTACCGAGAAAATGGGAACACACTTACGTCCTTAGTGTAGCTCGATGACAGTACGAGCAACTTAGCAAACAGGATAATAGGCATATAGCGAGATAACACATAACGGCGCCCTGACCTGACGAATATACATCGAGACGGAGAAAATGCCACGGAAATGACCAAGGAGACTAAATTGCCAACATACACGTGCAACCCTGTGGGACTGTACGAGTTACTTCAGATGAACATGTGATAGTACAACACGAGAAACCATGGGATACCTGAGCTTACATGTAGATGACCAAATAAAATATTCATTCATCTGCAATCCAATACAGACGGCTATTGGAGCGGCGTGTAAGTGATAATTTCTTAACGGGGCTCGGCGGGCGCTTCAATTGCACAGCCCATGTCGCTGTGAATGTAAAGGGGTAAGGATAATTATGCACAATATTCAACATAACCATGTAGACAAGGGATACCGAACACACCCGGATGTGAGTGAACTTTTCTTGCCTTCAAGGGACTGGACTGCGGATTGACGTGACAGTTCATTATCCCATGTGCGCGCGCATCGAGTTATGCAAAGAGATATCTCATAAGTGGTGACTTTAGATTGTTATGCATGGTTGAGAGTGGCAACAGTAGAGTAAGATCGTGGAACTTGGCCACAAGGACGTCGCTAAATGGATGGGGTACATATGACCGGTGCGGACTGTCTGCTAGAGTTGGGATGGCCGGCGAGTTTTGAGTGAATATGACGATGGCAATTGGATACAGTAGAGAGTAGAGAGTCAGACGATCCTTGGACCAATCGAGACCTGAAACAGACACGTGGTCACAGCCGTCTACTCTTCAGACACAACCCATGTCGTGATTGTTGTATCCCGACTTCTTGCAAGTATAGCTACTACCGGTGGATATGACAAGCCCTTTGTCAAAATCCGGCGATGCGCAGACAAGGTAACATGTTACACCAGTGCAGTTTGGTGCGTTGCGCCGCCTGGACCCAGACGGTTATCTCCGGAATTCCGCCGGTGCTTTCCGTAAAACAAGCTCAGCCCCTATGCAACGTTTGCCAACTCAGGCAAATCTCGACTGACACCATTCAACCAGTCATTAATTCATTCATCAGAGTTGCCCATTCAGCTTGCACGTGCGCATGATATATATATTGACTGTTCCACTGCTTTCTACAGAATCATGGATGCGGATTGCTACTAGACTAGTACATAGGCTGACTTCGATATCACTTTAAGGTCCTCTATGACTGCGTGGTCGATTATCAGCCGCGCAAATAAAATGGTGCGACAATCACAATCTTGCCATTATTAACGGTTGAGCACATGCAGTGAACTCCCTCCCAGAACCTGTATCACCACAATGGCACCTTCCACACAGAGATTTGTGGGGTGGTTTTGTGGAGTACGGATGGAGTCTGAGGAGCCGGGGCAGAGAAGGGCCGGGCACCTAAACGCTGTCGGGAGCCTCCGAAGTCCGTGAGGTAGTACAGAACATAATGTTATAGAATAGGGAAATGTTTGTATATCGTAGAGGCGGGCAATCTGTAGAGTCAAAAGCTTGAGGAGACATGTTGGGTGTTTTGAAGCAAAAGACAAACCTTCTACATATGAAGTTCGCCAATCAAATAAGGGTACCGAGAAGGCGTACACATGTTTCTTGGCTGTAGAGATGACCGACTCGCTACCACATTTGGCTCCAGCGAAACAGACCCTCTTCCCACACAGGGTAACGCGGGAGTCGGGGAATACGTATCGTAGGACTCCTCCAAGACGTGTGAAGGCTCTCACACTGTCCGCTTGATTTACACATTGTTGGACCTGCCAAGAGAGAACGCTGTTTTGCTGACGGATATACTTCACTGAGCAGCATGTCTGTTTTTAGTGCTGATGTCAGTTGTTCTGCGAAGATACCATAAGGTCGACTTCTCCAGCAGCTTTAATATTCACATGGAGGGCATTTCCTACCTTCAACTGACTGATTGAAGAGTTACAAGTCTGCTGTTGAGAGCCGGGTGTGCACAAAGCAATCTCACCGTCGAATCAGACATCGCCAGAGCTTTTCAATATACTTCTCCGGCAACACGATCAACATACACCTTGCGCTTATCATTCACCAGTTATAGCAGCAAAGCGTCGGTGGGTGAGACATGTTTTGGTGCTTGGTACATCGTGGTCCACCATCGTGATGATATGGTGTCGCTCGATGTTCGCGAAGTTCCGTGGATTTATTGGATGGAGGAATTCCTCTCCGGGCGGGATCTTGGACCTAACAAAGATGCCATGCATTGACTGCTAAAACCAGGCACTCTCGTTTTCCGCACAACTTCCAGCCATTTTGACGTTGTAAGGTGAGGCGATGAAAATTTCTCAAAAACATGTTTTTAGCGTGTTAAAAGGATCATGTAACCTGCCTCAGGAAGCATACAAATATAACTATTCAGCCTTTCCATCCCCTTGTAAAACTCCGATGTGATTGGCTCGTTTGCGGACAAGTATTGCTGCTTTGGTAAGTCAAGGGAGCGTTTCGAGCGCCGAGGACCCGACTCATCAGCTGGCGTAAGTTCCAGCCCTGGAGATGTCACCTTAGGTGAAGGAAAAGAAAGGTCAACAAGTGGTAGATGGAAGAAAGGGCGATTGATAGCACTGAAAGATGGCGGTCGCGTCGGGGCAGAGAGCGGTTGTCGGTACCGACCCGAACCCACGGTAAACTGCAAATACAATTGCATCCACATGGACGAATGCCAAGCTATCTCGAGATTCCAAAAATGTCGATGAGGGTTGTAAAAGGTACTTGGAGTAACTGCAGGGACGCGTGCAACTTGAAAAGAGGAGTTGAGAGCCTGGCGCATTGTCGTCCGCTTGACCGTGATGCCTTGTGTTTCAGTGTCGCGGACAGTATTTGTGTAGATTTGGTCTCCAACTTTGTGTTGAAATCCGTGATGATGAAGCGACGAGTCCAATCAGGTGGTGTTAGTGCTTTAAAAACGATAATACCAACCAGGTCCAATGCTAGCGCCGGGTACATCAATCGGAGCTGTTGGCAAGAATACTGTTTCACTTTTGTCAAGCACGATCTCTGCTACTAGCGGCGTAGCATGAGATTGGTAAGCCAGATGGGCTTTACGGCATCGAGTTGCCATTAATGGTAGGGACGTACGCCTAACATGATTACAAAGTTTCATCGATGTCATCACCAATGCAACGTTGCCTCTGTCCAGGTATTGACGCTCCATATGTTTCTAGCTATAGAAGCCTTGATGCCACCAAAACTTCAGCATGCCGTTGTGACAACGTAGTCGCAATGTCCTGCTCTTGTGTATTGCCGTTTCACGACATAAAAGCTGGCCGCGCTCAGCGTACCCCTCACCTCAGATTAGTTAAGATTCTTCTTCACAAAATTCGTATCACATCGCACAAACCATGCATTTCTCCTTCGTCGTCGTCCTTACTGCTTTAGCAGCATGCATGTCTGTAAGAAACCAATGTTCCAGGGCTCCGACAGAGGAACAGACTTCGAAAATATCGATGATACTTACACTGCCTCTCGATATATTGGCTGCCATGTATGGTCCGCTATGAGCTGCCCCCCGAAGGAGATTGCTTTCATAATACTCAAGTTGTCGAGATCGTAGACACCAATTGGAAATCGCTCCGTTCTTACAAAATGTAGATTAATTATAGATGTCAATTGATTGCTACGAGAATCTTCGTGCGATCAACATGTCATAAATAACTATGGCAAGCATTCCCGCCATATCCATATCTCTATAACTTAATGACGTGCAACGAGTGAATAATATTCTTACGACTTTTCCGAGTCGGAGTTCTGTTGTTCGGCTTCGATCTCCAGGATCTTCCGGGAGACAGGGCTGCACTTTCGCATTCTCGACCCATAAAAGAAAAAAATCTACATAATCGTAGGCAAATGCATGTGATAGAGTATTCGAATCACTCACATATGGTATAGGAATCATGATGGCCGCTATTAGCGCAAAGACTGTACCTGCCCATTTGTACGTTAGGACGTCATTCATTCGGCTCGTATAGAGCGGGAAGACAGTAGCAAGTATATTTCCTGCGAGCCACATCGGATATGTTCTTGATACAGGAACGGGAAAGGACTCACGACACATGCTCTGACCTGCCAGCGCTGAAGATGCATAGGGCCCATAGCTAGCTCGCTGCTCGTCAACAGGCAAACAAAGCATGCTGGTAAGTGGACGTAGCGCTCACCAATCTGCCAAGTAGATGAATACGACTTGATACAGGACAAAAGCGGAGGTCATGAAAAGCTGGCAGTTTCATAAGTGGTGATAGGGAAGATCGATAGCTGAAAGATGCTGACCGTAAGGCCAATCATGGGAACTATCCATGGGATATCCGCTCGGGCGGTCCACGCAAGGATGAGCATTCCGATAGGAAAGATTATGGATGCTACGCAAGCTATGTAAAGACGAGCTTCCGGGCCTTTGCGGTGGACATATTTTCTAAATCTATGATCAGTCTGGGCTTCCTCTTCAGAGAGTCGGATACTGACTTGTATAGTCTTTCCCCGTAGATATTAGTCAAATAACCTAGAAAACTTCCGATGCTGAAACGTTCAGTCATTACCCACACTTTCTTACGTCGAAAAATCTGCCTTACGCTATGGTGACGAAAACGCTCCCAGTCTCTCCGACACCAAATCCGTAGATGTTTTTGAATTCGCTCGATACTGAACTGCAGCAACTTTGTTCTTAATGTTACATCAAGGTCCAGGGACACTTACTCGAGTAAAAAGAAGAGGACTCCCCATACAAAACTAATCCAGAGCTGGATATAGAATCAATTGCAAGGCTTGTGAGTCAGGTCTGTAGTGAAGATCAGTGAGAAACGACATACACTAAAGCCCTGAACAATGGGCTCAGTGAATAAGAGAACTAGCACTGATTCAGCAAATGGTTCAGTGCTGATGAATGCACTGACTTAATGAGCGAGTACATGAAGTCGCAACCATAGACATAAGGCAAGGCTTGTCTACTTCTGATCTTGCACGATATCGACCATCTCCGGTGTTCTTTCGAACTTGACGGGCTATACGAGCCAGAATGATGGTCGAGCGAGTCTCTTTCAGAATAAAAAGCATGGAGATCGAACACACCCCGCTAACGCTAAAAAAAGAATAATTAGGACCAGGACAGCAAGATGAAAGCAAATAATACCGCACATAGCATGGATCCATTGTATCCACCGCCATTGCAGGGATGGATTAGCTTCGATCCAGCCCGCAACCATCGGGCCTAATCCAGAAGATGCAAGAGCCGCCAAGGCAAAGAGGGACATCGGGAGTCCTCGTCTTCAGGATTATAAGATCTCGATTTCACAAAAACAAATGGTGCACCCAACTGATGAGGCAGCCATATGTCTGCGATACTCCCAGCCACGAGTGTCGCGCCCGTCGAGCCAAAGCACCCTCCAAGAGTACGAGCTACAATGACGGTTTGTATATTCGGTGCCCTGAACAACCCTTATAGAATAATAGAGACGCTCCAGTGAGACACAAACTCACAAAGCTATCATCACTTCAGTCAGTACAATCATGAAAGACGAGACGATGTAAAAAGGAAAGCGGCCGAATTCCTCGCTGAACGACGAAGTGACCAAGGGCACGAGTGCAAATCCTATGGTGTACACGCTAAACCCCAGAGTTGCTTGAAATAATGTGCAATTGAGGTCTCTGATCATGGACGAATAACCCATAGTATATGAAGATATGGCAGCAGCTGGGAAAAGAGATGATAAACATAAAGTTATGTGCCTCCACAACTTGTATATTTACCTACAGTGCTCGTAAAGACACAAGCATTTATCGTGATTGCCCACTTTCTTGTAGGAGAGAAGTTGACTGGATTCCGCATATCTCCGTCTTCGAAATCAACCTAGTCCTTGTCAGTAAGTGTATTACAATAACGAAAGATTGTGCGAAGACTGACATAGAGGAACCCATCTTCTAGCACAGTCGGTGCACGGGATATAGTTTTTGAGGTCCCTTTGTCCCCTTCCTCGTTATGAAGTGGGGCATCTGTGATAAATTCTGTGACTTGATGTTCTGCTAGTACGCGAAAAGCTGGGTCTCCTTGGTGACGAGTCATCGGGAACCCAATACACACTTGTGCAAGGAGACGAGACAAGTTGGTTGGTATTCAAAACATATCCAATGAGCTTATATATAGTAGGACTGGACTGGACTCCGATGAGTCACATTCCACAGGGCTCTTGTCTTCAAGTTCACACTTGAGGTTGTCTTCAGCAAGCAAGCACTGTCATTGGTGGAGAGCTCACTAGCATTGGTAAGTGTACCAGCTTGAAATAGGGGTCGCATGGTCTAATAGCTAGTTCTGGTTAATGAACGACTATGTTTGTAGATCCGGGGCTGAACTGTGAGCCACCTCTGTCTAGCGGGATAGTTTGAGCCCGGTGTTACAGGCCACTGAGTTGGAAGAGCTCGCAGAATTACCTATTTCGAAAGATCGCCTACTTAATGACCGTCTGAGTCCGACGAGGACTCGGCTTCGTTATCCACGGACACGCACACCCCTATTGGCTGACAAACGACCTGTTAGGAGAACATCCGGTCAGAGAAAGGCGCAGTGAGAAATTCAATGATCTGCGGTAGGTCGCGCCACACCGGACCGCACCCTAGTTACAGACACGAACAACAAGGTGCTCAGTCACAAATGGCCAGTCACAAGTTCCGACCTAGTAGCAATTAAGTTATTAACCCAGCTAGGATTCATGATGAAATGAACAAGAATCGTCATCCATCAACGTCCATCCTGGATCAAGTTATAAGCAAGTTGTTCTGGCTCAAAGAATATGTGAACACGGCCGGCGCACTTGGACCCTTGCAGCCTCGCTAGTAATGGCTCCTCGCGGTAATTAAGTCAGATGTGGTCAGTAGTCACTGTGGCAGCTGTATTTGTTCAGGTTTGGCACAAGCTTTAGAAATCAACTAACCAAAACAACGCGTCGGCTATTACGCATAAGAAGCGTGTCACCATCCACATTACCTCAGCAGTGGCTGGCTGATAGCCGAAGATGGAGCGCATTGAAACCAAATTGGAGAGGAACAAAACTGACATCTTCTCAGACAAAAGCCATAGAATGCCAGAGCGTCCATTCTCTGTCCAGTCAGGCAAGGGTCGGGGCCATGAAGACTTGGGGTCCTCGTTTGCTCCATCCCAACCAGTGCGAGGCAAGGCGGCCGGCAGCAAAGTCAAGCCTGCCATGTCGCGTCCTATCACGAACAGTATGGAACATGCTCTTAGTGACAGTGATGACGAGCTGTTATTATCTGAAGGTGCTCAACCATTGGACTTAGACTTGTCACCTAAACATAAACGCGTTGTTCGCCGCGGCAAGGCAACAGTGTCGGTGCCTCAGAAACCCAGTCTTGCCTCAAACGATCATCCGTATCACCCGGATTACCTTCCTCGGGAAGGAAAACTCCCCAATTTCAAGAGGATTAAGAAGGAGTCGCAGGTAGAAGAGGGTATTCCGGATTTGCCTCCATCATCATCTTTTCCCGACGCAGACGACTCTCAAGAACTATTCCGACCAATATCCGACGACATAGCCTTTCAGACAAAGCCTGCAACCAAGCCGAAGAAAGAGATGGGCAGGACCTTTGCACGTCCGGGTCCAGGAAAGAACTCTGTATCCAGGAAGACGGCCAATTCATCACTGACTGGAGAAGGCGGACTTCCAAGCGCGTTACTAAGACGCGAGCTGTGAAGGCTGAGGGCTCAGTGGTTCGTGGTCGGAGTCTCGAAGCAACTCCGCGTGCTAGCGGGCAGCCTCGGCCATTCCCTTTGGGTGGTCATTCCTCGGTATATGGTAGGGGCTCCCGCGCTTCTGACGCTTCTCCTCCTTGGAAGAGTGCTCGAGAGCCCTCAGCAGCGAAAAGGAAAATGCAAATATACCTATAGGCAAGCCGAAGGAGAAGACAAGTGTACTACCACGTGAACCTAATGCTCCTTTCCCCGCGGGCCCTCAGCCGCAGGAGAAGACAAATGCACTGTCACGTCAACCCGGCGCTCCTTTCCCTATGAGCCCTCTGGGAAAGTCAAATCTTCCGAAGCAGCAACTCCTCGGACCTACGGGATTCAGCCCCTTTCCACTGTCTTCGCACACTTCGAAGCCAGGCCTCGCTCACTCAGAGACACTTGGAAACTTCCCTGTGCCTTCCCCGTTGACTTCCCCAGTGCAACAACCCTCGCTGGATAAGGGGAAGAGACGTGCACTAACCTCTGATCAGGACGAAGACGACTCTGAAATTGCTATAAACCACCGCGATACTGTACGGACCAATATTGCCCTTAGACCCTTCCCCGTGAGCTCAAACAAAATCAAGACTGCACATCGGTGTAGCCCTCAGTCGTCTTCGGAGAGCATGAAGTCCAAGCGAGCTTCGGACGATAGCGATGGAGAGCACGGGCGAAGAGCCAAGAGGCACAAAGAAGAAAAATTAAGGTAAATTTTCCTCATGATCGTTGCACTACTTGTCTCAATGGCTGATTCTTAACAAGGCTGATTCAGGGTGCAGATGAATACCTGGATGAGGACTCATGTAGGTCTTTCTTTTCATCCAGTATTCTTCATTTAACACTCTAACACCTTATACGTGCAGTTGAAATAGACAGAATGCTTGATCCTTCTACAGTTTGCCCGTACTGCGATGAACCACTGCCGCGTAATCCAACTCCACAACTGATGAATCTCTTGGCGGCTGCGAAACGGAAGTCATACCCAGACCCGCGTCCTCGAAATTCTCGCGGGCTCAAAGCTCCTCTAGGAATTTACATCGCAGCTTGTCAGCGACATCACTTCGAAACGCACTCCTTGCCTGAAGCTATGGAGAAGGGATGGCCACAAAGTATCGACTTCAAGAAGGTACCGAAGAGGATTGAGAGGATGAGGGGCGCGCTTGAAGCTATAATCAGCGATTGCCGCATCCACAATGACAATGAGGATTCTGTGGACGATGATGCCAAGGGTCCTCGAGCACGAAGTAACTTCTGGAGAGAAATCAAGAAGCAGATTAAGAAACAAGGCAGTCGGACGGTTACTGGTGTGAAGGGCCAGTTTACCAGCTTCGAAAAGACTCAGCCTGGATAGTAAGTACATTCGATTCTCGTAAGTCTGTGTGTACTGAATGGTGTCCTAGCTATGGTGAACTCGGCTTGTTGATCATACATCAAACACTTTACAATCTCTTCCCCTTGTCATCATTTGAACCTTCCTCGATAGCCCCTCTCACACCTGCGGAGTTCATTCAGCTCGTGCTGATCCCCGAAACTGCAGTAGGGCTCATCATGCAAGACCTTTGTCTCGACAAGGACGACGCAATTGTGACCCTCCGTGAAAGCTCGCAGTATGGCGTTGCCATGTTCCCCGATACCGGTTCTGGTAAGGGCGCGGCAATCGGTGATGATGATAACGACGATGAGGGTGTTGCGGATCGCATTGTTATGGAACGTGCCAAAGCCAGAAGGTTGGAGCTTGAGGAAGAAGAGAAGCTTGAGGAGCAGATGTGGAAAGAGGAGCGGGAGAAGCGTAAGTGCGCAGCACAGATGGAGAGGAAAGAGAAAGCTCGCCAGCGGGCAGAGCAACTGAAGAAATTGAAGGAGCTTGCGCGGCATTCCTCTCATGAAGTTAGCGAAGCGAGCGAGTCGGCAACCCGACGCAGGCCGTTGAGGAACACTGTGAAACCTGGGTCAGGAACAGCTACGGACTCTGGGACCGACGACATGTCTGTGTATAGTTCGACGAGCCGGCGATCTACGCGCTCTAGGACAGGCGCTAGGATGATATACCGCACCACTTCTGCCAAGTCTGATTCTTCCAACATGCAGATTTCTGATGACAACACCATAGAGATCATGGACGAAAATGAACAGCCACGAGTCAGACGGTCAACCACGCATGCAGTTCTTAGTGCCAATGATATTGGCCAACACTCTGATGCTGCATCGTCGTCGAAAACAAAAACTCGCACCAGGCGGTCGAAGAATCTCAAAGGCAACGATCATGACACAGATGTGGATGTCAGCAATACGCCTTTGAAACCTGTTCCCGAGATTGACGAAGAATCTACTCCGCGGCCACATAGGTCGAAAGTTCCAACTGTACTACGCCCGCACCCTACTTTATCTGGAGCTACGACTGCAATTAAACTTCCTCTCCAAGTTGCTAGATCGAGAACAACAACAAGGTACTTCCCATTTC
The DNA here is from genome assembly GCF_016758755.1 of Suillus discolor. Taxonomy (NCBI): domain Eukaryota; kingdom Fungi; phylum Basidiomycota; class Agaricomycetes; order Boletales; family Suillaceae; genus Suillus; species Suillus discolor. Next base: position 13,236 of record NW_024541746.1, read on the forward strand.
CCTTTCCCTTCACTCGTCTTTGTTCTAAACATATGCCGTCTTTCTTCTGCAGTGCCACGTCGGACGAGTGGCGTAACAATCTCATGCCTGGTGCTTCCGAAGCTGAGGAATCGGATGACTCGCAAGGAATCCAATCGTCCTTGGACAGTCATGATGGCTACTCCGTTCAACGTCGTCGTCGTCATCATCATCGCCGTAACGACAATACTATTGCACCGTCACCGACTATCTCTTGCAAGGCTACATAGTATTAATTTCATTGACAAGGTCGATGCCTTGATGTGCGTTACAATCATCGATTGGACCAGTTTCACTTAATTACTTACTGTTAGACATTCACGATTACCAGTATGTACAAAGTCTTACCTAGGTGTCTACAGATCCATCCATAGTAACATACTAAAAATACTTAGATTTATACATAAACCATTGCACAGCCACCCCCACTCTAGTATAGTACCCCAACAAACTTGAAGATGCATAATCTCCCTGTCGAGCTCCAGCTTCAAGTCGCCAGCTTCTTGGATGTGAAGACGATCCTTTCTCTGCGCAAGGCACCCCCTTTTCTTTGTCCGTACAGGCTTGAACTGAAGCCAAGCATTACAGACGTGTACATCCTTGTTTGAATTCACCCATGACCGTAGCTTATGGCTCATTTAATATCTCGGATGTCCCATGTCCTTCCGCGGCCGCTTTCTGAGTCAGAAACTGCGACACTGTCGACTTTGCAGTTGGAACGCCTGATCAAAACTGCAATGCACGTCGAGCAGGTGTGGCTGTTGCCGAGAAAGGACACTTTTCTTATCAACAACGATGTGAT